>NC_052046.1:73601688-73606688 GCF_015832195.1 Motacilla alba alba | reverse complement strand
CCAAGAGTTGTCCCTGTTGGAAGAAGAGGTGACAGGCCAAGAGCTGTTCCCATTGGAAGAAAGTTTGACACTGCAGGTAGAGCAGGAACCGTACCAATGGGATCATGATGAGGAGGACAGATGTCAAGATCTGTTCCCGTTGGAAGAAAGCATGACACTGCAGGTAGAGCAGGACCTGTGCCAATGGGATCATGATGAGGAAGACAGGTGTCAAGAGCTGTTCCCATTGGAAGAAAGCGTGACAGTGCAGGTAACTCAGGAGCTGTGCCAACGGGATCATGATGGGGATGACAGATGTCAAGAGCTGTTCCCATTGGAAGAAAGTGTGACAATGCAGGTAACACGGGAATTGTGCCAATGGGATCATGATGAGGATGACAGGTGTCAAGAGCTGTTCCCATTGGAAGAAAGCGTGACAATGCAGGTAACACGGGAAATGTGCCAATGGGATCATGATGAGGATGACAGATGTCAAGAGCTGTTCCCATTGGAAAAAAGCGTGACAGTGCAGGTAACTCAGGAGCTGTGCCAATGGGATCATGATGGGGATGACAGATGTCAAGAGCTGTTCCCATTGGAAGAAAGCGTGACAATGCAGGTAACACGGGAATTGTGCCAATGGGATCATGATGAGGATGACAGATGTCAAGAGCTGTTCCCATTGGAAGAAAGTGTGACAATGCAGGTAAAGCAGGAACCGTACCAAGGGGACAACAATGAGGACGACAGGTGCCAAGAGTTGTGCCTGTGGGGAGAAGAGGTGACAGGCCAAGAGCTGTCCCCGTGGGCAGAGAGTGTGACACAGCAGGTAGAGCAGGAATTGTACCAACGGGACAATGATGAGGATGGCAAATGCCAAGAGTTGTCCCTGTTGGAAGAAGAGGTGACAGGTCTAGAGTTGTCCCTGTGGGAAGGGCAGGGATACCAGGTTCTGTCTCCTTTGGATGAAGATGTGCTAGTCCATGGGCACATCTACCAATGGGAAGAGGACAATAGAGACTCCAAGAGCAGGCAGGAGCTATCTCAAGGAGAAGACAGCAGCATCAAAGAGTTGCTCCAATGGGAAACAGACAGGAGTGAGGGAATGCTGTCGCGAGAGGAAGAACGTGTCAGCCGCCTCTCCAGCCAGCGGCCAGGGCAGCAGAGGCAGCTGGAGCCCAGCCCGGCTGCACAACTCAAAGCAGGATCTGCAGGACACAGGGAAGAGAGCCCGATCTCTGCCCCACACAGCCCCAACTGTCCCCAAAACCCCTCACCCAGCCTGCAGGGAGCCCAAGCCCAGCAAGGGCAGCCGGCTCCCCACAGTGAACGCCCCTCGCTCGTTGGGCAGCTGCTGCAGGGGCTGTGCTGCTGCTGCTGCATGGCAGCACAGCCCAGGAATTAGCACCTGCCTCCAGCAGCACCGGGCCCCCAGGGAATGTCTGTCCCTGTGCTGAACTCGATGTTCTAGGGGGACCCTCAGCACCAAGGAGAGCTGATGGAGAGTGTCAATGGGACGCATTGGCTTGCATGGAGAGGAGAACTGTTTGTCGTAATCTGTCCCTTCCTTCCTTCCTTCCTTCCTTCCTTCCTTCCTTCCTTCCTTCCTTCCTTCCTTCGCCCCTTCCTTCCTTCCTTCGCCACTTCCTTCCACCACTTCCTTCCTTCCTTCCTTCCGCCACTTCCTTCCGCCACTTCCTTCCCTCCTTCCTTCCCTTCCCTTCCCTTTCTTCTTTTCTTTCTCTCTCACTGTCTCTCTTGCTTTTTGTTTTGTTTTTTTTTTTTTGTTTCTTTCCTGCTTTCTTTCTTCCCTGCTTTCTTTCTTCCTTGCTCTTTCTTTCTTACTCTTTCTCTCCTTTGCTTTTTCTCTTTCTTTCTCTCCATTTTTTTCCATTTTCTTTCCATCTTTTCTGTCTTTTCTAGTCCTCTATATTAGGACAACTTTTTTTTTTTTTTTTTTTTTTTTTTTTTTTTTTTTTTTGTTGTTGTTGTAATTTTCATTACCAATAAATTGTTTACAGATACAATATTGTCTCGTTTGACTTCATTTCATCCTATAACATCTATTTCCAAAAAAGCTCCTCACAGTTCCCCACAGTGGAACCCCCCTGTGGTGGGTTTTGTGGTGGCCAAACCCAATGCACCCACTATAATATATTTATTCATTTCCTGCTGTGAGGTAGGATTAGGAGGAAGGCAAAGCAGACTCAAAACTTTAAGAGGGTATAAAGACAGGTTTATTAACAGTAACTAAATGAAAGAACAATAAGAATCAGAATAAAACCTTTAGAACACTTCTTGTCCCCCTACAACCTTTCCTTTCCCACTCACAATGTACAGAAACAATTCAGTCAGTTTATCACTTCCAGACTAGTCTTTCTTCAGTTCACTTAGGGAAAGGAGTCTCTCTTGTCAATTTATGGAGACTTCTCCACAAGAAAACAGTTCTTTCATGGCTTTTAATTTCCACAAATAGCAGCTGCCCAAAAAATCTACAATTGTGAAGTCCCTCCCATTTTTACAGCTTTTCCCACAGCTGTGTTTATGCCTGTGCCAGCTTATGGGGAACTGTTTTAAGGATGAGCTATTCAAGAGCAAAGGTTCTCTTTATCTCTGAGACCATCTTCATCTCTGGGAACAGAGGTCTTCTTCTTTCCCTAGGGCAGAGGGTCTCATCACTCTTCTCTCCCTCTCTGTTCAAATTTCTCATGGGATCACAGCTACTTCAACATCTGCTGACTTTAGCACAGATGCTTCTGCTCATGTCTACAGTTTGAAAAATCCATCCTTCCACACATTTCAATGGGTTACAGAGACAAAGATGTATCAATTACATTCTTCTCCATAGCTTTACAAGAGGGTTTCAGCCCCAAAATCAAGGCATCTCCTCATCCCTCTTATCTGGGACTTGACTCTTTCTTCACTGGCCTTGGTGTCTTTGTGTTGTTCCTCTATGTGTTCTCACTCTGTCCAATCTGGCTGAGACAGGAGGGCTGGGCTGGACTTGTTGCCTGCTCTCAGGCCAGAGAGGGAAAAGAGAATTTCCAGTATTTCTCATTTTTAGCGTGTGTTCACAGAGGCTTGTCCAGCTTTCTCAGTGGTTTAACAGATTGTCAGTTCTCAAAGCTAATTACTGGTTGGGTTTTTTGTCAGACATGGAGGAAACCGCTAGCAGCTTCTCTTAGAAACTTACTTTCATGGGTGGCCCTAATGCAAAACTAGCACGCCTTCCCTTCCCTTCCCTTCCCTTCCCTTCCCTTCCCTTCCCTTCCCTACCCTTCCCTTCCCTTCCCTTCCCTTCCCTTCCCTTCCCTTCCCTTCCCTTCCCTTCCCTTCCCTTCCCTTCCCTTCCCTTCCCTTCCCTTCCCTTCCCTTCCCTTCCCTTCCCTTCCCTTCCCTTCCCTTCCCTTCCCTTCCTTCCCTTCCCTTCCCTTCCCTTCCCTTCCCTTCCCTTCCCCTTTGCTTGTTTGATTAAAATCACCATTTCTTTTTTCACTTTGAAGTGACACCACTTCCCATCTAAGTGTATTTCTTTGCTGTACTTCCACGTATTTTTTACCAAAGCAATGTTTTGGTAAGCCTGGACAATGATTTAAAATAAGTGTTTCAAAATTTATCTACATGTACGTACTAGGAATGATACTTTGGTGTTTTTTTTGGTTTTTTGGGGTTTTTTTGGGGGTTTTTTGCTTATTTTTTTTACTTATTTCTGTCTGCACAATTAGACCTTGTTAACATATATTTAAATTATATATATTTAAATTATCAAATTTCTCCTTTACTCTCATGTACAAAACATACTAACAGCCATTGGAGCAATGGTTTGTCTATCACATATCCCTTTTTTTTGACACTAATATGTAGCAGCTTTTCAAGTCAGAGAATCCAATAGCAGAAGGAAGAGGAGATTATGAATATTCCCCTTTTGTGCTGGTTGTAATCTGAGTTTTAGAAACTCTCCTGGACCATTTTTTATTCATTTTTTATCACTGCAGTTATCTTACTTTTCACATTTCAGGCAGTCATTTTGCTCATTTATTTGTTTCATTGCTCTGCGAAAGCTACACAGTGACCCTCCTTGACAGAAAGTTTTTTTCTGGGATTTCCTTGCTGCACTGGGACCTCATCTAAGAGAACTTTAGAGCTCCTTATCGTTTTTCATTGTCCAGACACAGTTTCATTTCACTCACCCACACACACAGGGACACACATCGATACATTTATGAAGCTGAGGTATTTCTGTGCGTTTTCAAGAAAAATGATGTTCAAAAGCCTCCCATTGATTTTTTGATAAATGGTTCATGCAGAAACTTGCTTGACAGCCAACAGGAATGAATAAGCTTATTCCAATAAAATCACCACCATGTCTGATTACAATATTTTTCAATGGCCAGTTTTGTGCAGAGAAAGAGATCCCTACGGGGAGGTCATTTGTCAGCCTAAGTCAGAGCTTTAATGTTACTCTGAAATAGCTTAGTTGAAGTTGTGCGAGAGTTTCTCTTTCTCCTTTCAGAGGAATAAAAAAAAAAAAGGGTATAAAGAAAGTAGAAGAAAAAAATAGAGAATCACAGCAGTTGTATAAATCAGGACACAGCGGCCAAAGTGATTTCCTGCAAGCTCCTGGTGCCAGTGCATTCATTTTGTGTTCTAATGGGGCACTTATTTGAGAAAAGCCTCTTTTACATTTTTCTACATCTACATTTTCTTTAAATCTATTGCAGCCTATTTTACCAGGGTCTGCTTCAGCACATTTTAATCATAAGATTATCAGATTCATGTTTATCAGTGCAGTGGCTGCAATAATATATACTCTGTCTCCAGGAATTAGTTTTGCTCTCAGCTCTTGCCATTATTATTTTTAACTACACTATTCTGTGTCTGAAACAGTTTCTGCACTAAATAGTTTTTCAGTGGGATATGAAATTTAAATGGCAGTAATTCTACTTGCTTTGCTCCACAGTTGTGAGCCAAACCAGATTTTTTTTTTTCTTCCTGTGTAAAGTATGCACTTTTCTGGTCCA